>NC_079213.1:90408928-90441428 GCF_029633865.1 Lampris incognitus | reverse complement strand
AAATATTAGTTAACCAGATATTCAGATGGTGGGTTATTTTGCAGTTTTTACCTTAAAACTGCCAATCTAGAGGCTGATAAGTGAGACAATGATTGGATGTATTTGAATAATTTCCAAAGTAAATATTTGGCACAATGTTTGAATTTAGAGGTGTTGGTTTGTAGCACACATTCCTAACATATACTAGCAACACAATATCTACACATTGTAATTCAGTGTCTCATGCTGATGTACGTAGACTATAGTTGAGGAGAATGCATATCACTACACCAGGTGATTTCATAGATTAGTCCGTCCTGTTTGGCTGAAGGTGGGCTGATGAGTGAAATCGGATGGTGTAGTGACTGCTGGAAGGAAAACCTGCATCCACTTGGCACGCCATGTCACGCAGTTGCCTACGTCTGCCATACATATACCGAGCCAAGTGTTATCTTCCAACAATGATTATTGAATAATGAACAATGGACCTTAATACAATGTTAAGTCAGAGATGTCATCCGGACCCGAGCATATCAAAAATGACTCGCAAAATAATTCTCTCTTTAAGGGTACAAACACTTTGCTGCCTGTGCATCTTTGGGATGGTGTGAAAGCCCATGTCTGGTCTGACAGTCTGACAAATGTTTGGCTTGGTATTCAGCAGAGAATGTGACTCAACCTGAACGGTCATGTACTGTATTGCCTACACAGCTCTCTCTCTGTCACTCTCTCTCTCTGTCGCTCTCTCGCTCTCGCTCTCTCGCTCTCTCTCTCTCGCTCTCTCTCTCTCTCTCTCTCTCTCTCTCTCTCTCTCTCTCTCTCTCTCTCTCTCTCTCTCTCTCTCTCTCTCTCTCTCTCTCTCTCTCTCTCTCTCTCTCTCTCTCTCTCTCTCTCTCTCTCTCTCTCTCTCTCTCTCTCTCTCTCTCTCTGTCTCTCTCTCTTACACACACACACACACAAACACAGAAAATAACATTACCCAAATGGTGCCTAACTTGTCCATGACTGATACATTTTCCCTTTCTACCAACCAGGCTCCGTTATATTTAACATAAAAACGTAATTGAGTTTGTAGAGTTCGTACTCCATAGTGCAACTATGGCCAGCAGATGAAAAAAAATAGTTTCCTAGCCAGACACACACTAACGAATCAAAATCATCCATCTGCTCGTTAAAATAAAGTAGGGAGGGGTTTTGCGGTTATACCGTTTGTACCTTACACAATTCCCTCATACACATCTCTGCTAAAGACTCTAAATGTGGCCTACATATTTTTTCATAGTGCAAGAAAAAATATAGGTCAAGAGAATGAATTTAGAAACTTGTTCCCTAGCCGTTTCTACGGCAGGCACACTCCGTTCATGTCACATACAGAATCCCAGTTTCTATTCACATCACCGGTGGCCACGCAAAGGAGACACAACATCTTTATTGACGCCATACAGGCAACATGTGGAAACCACTGCAGGAGTGGAGAAGTGGGTGTGGGAGAACTTAAATGGGGAGGGAATCAGGGTGGGAGAGACAGATAGAAAAAGATAGTAAGAAAGAAAAATGAAAGAAAGGAAAGTAAGAAAGACAAAACAAATGCAGACACACAAAGAGAGCAGTGAGAGGTGCAGGCTTGTGGTTGGTGAAGACTGAACAGTTTTTCCATCCACCACCTCTCTATCTGTATTCCAGGGCATGACTCACCACCGGAGCAACCCAACTCCCACAAGTCTATCTGCTTCTCCTATTTCACTTTGTTTTTTGTTCATCCATCCATTATCCAAACCGCTTAGCCTACATAGGGTCGTGGGATGCTGGAGCCTATCTAAGCAGTCACTGGGCAGCAGGTGGGGAGACACCCTGGACAGGCCACCAAAGGGCCCACACACACACACACACACACACACACACACACACACACACACACACACACACACACACACACACACACACACACACACACACACACACAGACACCTAGGGACAATTTGAGTTTGGCCGATTCACCTGACCTACATGTCTTTGGACTGTGGGAGGAAACTGGAGCATCTGAAGAAAACCCACACAGACACAGGGAGAACATGCCAACTCCACACAGACGACAACCCGGGATGACCCCCCAAGGTTGGACTACCCCGGGGCTCGAACCCAGGACCTTCTTGCTGTGAGGTGACTGTGCCAACTACTGTGCCACCGTGCCGCCCTTTGTTTTTTGCTTTGCCATAAAATGTAAATGTATAAATAAATCAGGCGTTCTATTCTAGAAAGTCAATCATCATTTATTGGTGGTAAAAAACAAAACAAAAACATCGCCTTAAGATTATCACTCAAAAGCATTAAAACCTAATAGGGAGCAGTCATAAGCGTGTCCTCTTTGAGGCAGCTTAGCTAGTTGCTGTTCCTTCATTATGGAATCAAAGTCTTGAAATTATGCAAATCCTAGTTTGATGGGAGAAAGACATCTCTCTAGTGGTAAGGTCAACGAATGTCTCTTGAAAGGCACAGTTCACTCATAATTTATCTAAGTTATATCTGGCAGACATTGCTCTCAGACTGAACTGACAACCCTGCATAAATTCTCGAGGCACATTTTTTAAACTGGAGTGAAAGCAGAAAGAAACTTACTCGAAATCCTCTTAATTGATCATTGAACTCATCCCATACAGTGTGTAACCCATGTCTCACACCCAATTATTTTTCCTGAGATGCACAAAGACCCTTAGAGAGACCACAGTTTTGTCTCCATAAGAGAGGCCTCTTAGAGACAAAACATCTTCCATAACGTAAAATATCTTAAACTATTATCGACTCCTGTATTTTCACAATGTGTGTCTGGTGTGTGTCTGTGTGGGAGTCTATAAACGGCCAAACTGAAGCACTTGGGGCCTCGATTCTTTTTGGAGGTTATTGGGGATGATCAGGGGCACCTATGAAAAATAGCAGAACATTAAAATTATGCATAATATGCGGAATATGCATAAAATATGTGGAATCCCTTCAGAATCCTGAGCAGTTCAACAAGATGGCGGGCTCTGGCTACGTCACGCCTCGGCTCTTTCCGCCGTTCGCACAAACCTCGCGTTCTTAACGGGTTGCTGGACGGCGGTCGGAGACAGCGAGCAGCGTTGGAAATAGAAAGCGTCCGTGAAATAAGCCACAACGTCAGAGTCGTATTTGCATGGGTCGAGCACGGGCGTATATGGCGGCTGTCACGTGAAGTGAACTCAATAAAGTTTTCTGTTTTTGAATGGAACTCAGCGCATGCGGGCGGTTCGGGTTTTGGCGGGTCTGACGAACAATACAGTTGTCCGCTGTTGCGCACGTGGAAGTGTCCGAGTGTCTTATCTGATGAATCAGATTTAAAGGCCCAAACATACTCGGGCGGAACATATGCGGAGCGGACTCCACGAGGAATGTCCGCAGTCACTTGGGCTTCCATAGTCGAGTGCACTTCCGCGTTGTAGTTTCCTGTAAAACTGTCCGTGAAACACTACATTACCCACAATGCTTGCGTGTTGTTTACACTCTTCTGTAATGGCGTCCGACACTGACGACGAGGAAGACATGCTCTTGCCTGCTGGCTCTACGAGAAAATAAACTGAAGAGACGGTGGTATGTATCCTCTCTGTGATGTGTCGTACAGGTGTGGGTACTTTCGCACCTTCTACTCATATATTTTCGGAATGTGTGTGTGTGTGGTGTTAGTGTGTGTGTGTGTGTGTTAGTGTAGATAGCGGGACCGAAAACTAAAGCATTTATGAGCCTAATTCTTTTTGGAGGTGGTAGATATTGTCTCTGAGAGTAAGGGAAAAATCCCAGAAAATTAAAATTATGCATAATTATGCATAAATATGCAAAATATGCATTTTTCTAAAAATGGCTAAAAACCACTTCTCAGCATTTCAGATGATTCTGAGCATTTGGGGGGAGGGAGTTGGAGGGGGGGGGGGTTAGGGGCAGGGGGAAGGCGGTTAGCTGGCAGGATGAAGAGGAGGGAGATTTAGACGGGTGGATAGCTAATAAACGTCATGATCACCGCAACTTGGTTGCGGGTCACTTACTAGTAAACTATAATTTTGAAAAAAAATCTTCTTTATTATTCAGTACCTCAGAAACTATAGAGGACCCACTCTGAAGATTATTAAGTTGTCAAACATGCAGTTACATTGTAAGCTTTACGAAGTACAATCATTCCTTTTTTTAGGGGGGGGGGGGTTCCCCCTTTTTCTCCCCAATTGTACTTGGCCAATTACCCCATTCTTCCGAGCCATCCTGGTCACTGCGCCACACCCTCTGCTGATCCGGGGAGGGCTGCAGATAACACATGCCTCCTTCGATACATGTGGAGTCACCAACTGCTTCTTTTCACCTGAAAGTGACGAGTTTCGCCAGGGAGACGTAGCGCATGGGAGGATCACACTATTCCCCCCAGTTCCCCCTCCCCTCTGAACAGGCGACCTGACCAACCAGAGGAGGTACTAGTGCAGCGACCAGGACACATACCCACATCTGGCTTCCCACCTGCAGACACGGCCAATTGTGTCTGTAGGGATGCCTGACCAAGCCGGAGGTAACACGGGGATTCGAACCAGCGATCCCCCTGTTGGTAGGCAAAAGACTAGACCACCAGCTACCCGGATGCCCCGTGATCATTCTTTTTAAAGAGTAAGGTCACCCCCCTGTATCAGCCGTGCTCCACCTCTTTTATATTTGAAAAATGCAAATTTTGGTTGGTGCTACTAGCACAGACAAGTTAATAATAATAATAATAACAAATCAATCTTATATAGCACTTTTCAAGTACTCAAAGTCACTTTACAATAAATGGAGTGAAACAAGACGACAGATGAAAATAACATAGACATACAGGGGTGGATGGGAAGGGGGGCTACGAGAGTTAAGAGGGACTGGCTGGTTCGGATCAGACTGTCTCTCTGATATGATCATAACTTCCATATTTTTTGCATATGTGACATGTCTGAAAAAAAGTACGCGGGACATGCAAGCATTTAGTACTGTGCACCTTATGGCAGACTAATCACAGGAAATTGAGATTTTACTATATCTCCTTAAAAATATTGAATTTCATCTAGGGTTGTGGTCCTCCATTGAAATAAAGAGATATTTGTGACTCAAAAAATGTGTTTAAGCGTGCAGTGACTCTTAAACTTTGTGCGATTATTTCCTTTACAAGTATAGGAGTCAGCTAATTAGTCCGTTTACAAGTATAGGAGTCAGCTTTTTTCACTGGGTACAAGAATCAAAAATTCATTCAGCCAGTGTTTTACAATACCTTGATGGTAGAGGAAGCGTAAAGCATGTCCTCCAGACTGAAATGGCAGCAGCTGTTGAGGTTGTCCTTGCAGAAGTCCTGGATGAGCTGTAGGTTGTACAAACTGTCTGCCAGCGACATATTCTCCCTCAGACTGATATCTGGAGGGACAAAAAGACCCATCGATGGTTGGTTGGAGGATTGTAGACCAAAATGAAGCACCAGTTTGGTGTTAATATGCACCACAGAGCTCTGAAGGCTGTCAGTATATGACCGAAAAAATGTCGGCTGGATAAATTTGTCAATGTGTATCTAAGGGGATGATTAAAGGGATCCTATATGGCTCAGTGGCGTTTTCCAGTGTCCTGACAGTACTTCCAAAATAGCGCTGGGCCTGAGTGGTAATGGTAAGTACAATGCTGAGTTACAAAGTGTCAAAGTATTTAAGCTCAGTGGTGTTAGGCAGATTCACCAATCAGGGCTGAGACTGTGAGATAACGTCATTGATCAACATGCTCATATGACACTCTAGTGTGGTCAAAGAGGAGGCCAAGTGGACCTAGCAATCGTTTGTCTCTGTTACACATAACACAGTAACAATTGGCTATGTAACTGAGTAAACAATGTCTCTTGCCGTGTGTGTGTGTGTGTGTGTGTTTGCATAGTGTCAAAAGAATTCATCAACACACTGATGTGATCTAGGAACATTTACTTTGTGATACCTGATCTTTGCGCCAACCAATAGCTTGTTAGTTGCTGACTTAACTGAGATAGACAAAGATGAAAGAAAATAAGTAAGAAAAATGGGTTTTCATTGTTTCAAGCCAAATTTAACCAGGAAACGTACACATGGACACAAATCCATACACACAGCAAATCAAACACATACTGTTTAATCAAACCTAGATGGTCATCAACCTGATCACCTATCCAAACACATACACAAACACACAAACACAAACACACAAACACACACACACACACACACGTGTGTCACCCATGCCCCTTGTCCCTACCGTCCAGTGGTAGCAGCTGTGGGCAGTAGAAGTGGAGCAGGGCGGCCAGGGCCGAGCCGTCTATGCTGTCCTTAAGTAGGTTGTCCACTGGTGGGATCCAAGGAGTGGACTGGGTTGTGGTCTGCTCCTTCCTGTAGCGAGCCTGTGAGACACATTACACAAATCCTTTGGTGGAACCTGCTATCACTATAGTTTAAAGAAAGTCAGCATATTTTGTCTGGGGGAGGTAAAAATCTAGCCAAATGTTATGAACCCAATTTCAGAATGTCAGTTGCAAACGCCAATCAATATTCTATACTTAACTGTGGATGCATGAATCGCTATAAATGAAAGTCACTTTATTTGACGTTGTATTTTTACAATGTAATTTGTTCTCTGCATTTAACCCATCCTATTGTATGGGAGCAGTGGGTAGCTGCAGCACCCGGGGACCAACTCCAGTTCTTCTTTCCATTGCCTTGCTCAGAGGCAAAGACAGGAGTATTAACCCTAACATGCATGTCTTTTTGATGGTGGGACGAAACCGGAGCACCCGGAGGAAACCCACACAGACAAGGGGAAAACATGCAAACTTCACACAGAGAGCATCACACAGAGAGGACCTGGGACAGCCTCGGGTTCAAACCCAGGACCTTCTTGCAGTGAGGCAGCAGTGCTAACCACTGGGACCAAATGACCAAAGACTACTAATTTCACAGACCTGGTAGAGATAATATATCAGATTGTAAACACAAATGAACATCCATAAATAATAACTTCTCAGGGAACGGGAGAGAGTCCTGAGAGAAGAGAGCATAAACCTTGACAGGGATTTACAAACCTTTTCATGTCAAAGAGACCCAGGTAGACAGAGCTTTGCCAGTTCACAAATGAAATTGAAACAAAATGAATATTTTCTTAATTTTTCTCCACAGATCCCATGAAAAAATTTTTTTGTTTTGAATTATCCCCCTTTTTCTCACCAATTGTATCTGGCCAATTATCTTCCGAGCTGTCCCCAATCGCTGCTCCTCCCCCTGAGGTAGTCTGCAGCCCTCCCCTGCTGAGCCGGGGAGGGCTGCAGACTACCACATGCCTCCTCCGATACATGTGGAGTCGCCAGTTGCCTCTTTTCACCTGACAGTGAGGAGTTTCACCAGGGGGACATAGCACGTAGGAGGATCACACTATTCCCCCCAGTTCCCCCTCCCCCCTGAACAGGCGCACCAACCGACCAGAGGAGGCACTAGTGCAGCGACCAGGACACATACCCACATCTGGCTTCCCACCCGCAGACATGGCCAATTGTGTCTGTAGGGACGCCCGACCAAGCTGGAGGTAACACAGGGATTCAACCCGGTGATCCCCATGTTGGTAGGCAATGGAATAGACCGCCACACCACCCGGATGCCCCTATGCAACCTGTTTAATGAACCCTTGGGGGTTCCTGGGTTCAACTACAAGAAACCACCATAATGGCATCTTGGCTAAAAAAAAAGTACCATAAGATTTTGAGAGCACAATCACAAGGACATTCTGCCAACGCACAAAATGGACAATTCGAAACAAACAAACAAACAAACAAACAAAAACTCGAGAGGCCTCATAGACAACACACTGAATAATGTATGATCATGGGAGTTATGGTGTCATTCATTGTGTGGTGTTATCTTGGGAATACATCGAGTGACAACTACCAACCAGTATTTTTTTTTTCACATGGACTTAAACAATGTCACAAAAACTCATGGAAAAGAAAAGCAGAAGCTGGTTGAAAGAGAGAGAGCGAGAGAGAGAGCGAGACCAGGCCTGAGAACAGTGATACGATCAACATAAATACACAGATGATGTGATAGCAAAGTGCTGGTTAGTTGACTTACAGGCACAAGCTTCATGTACCACTTGGTTGGAGACTGTGGTAGAAAAAAACAACAAAGAAAGACGTATTAGTTAGATTTGTTAGTCGTATGGTCAGTATTGCATGCAGAAACATGACCTCATTACCTCAATGGGACATATGCTAACATGAAGTGAGAGTTAGCATTTGTGCATGTATAAAGCATCCAACCCTTGTGTTTCACTGAAGGTGACATTTCATATTGGTAGAATATTTCCAATTCTTGGTGCAGGTAACTTGACAGATGCATGGTCAAAAAAGAATTATGCCTGCTGTAAAGGACCCATAGCTGGCACCATTTTACAAACGTGAAACATTGCTTCAAGTATGCATAGCTCCACAGTGTGATGAGAAGAAGAAGAAAGCCACTTTATTTTTGTCATTGTACAGGTTACAATGAATTTGTTCACTGCATTTAAACCATCCTATTATATAGGAGCAGTGGGCAGCTGCAGCACCCGGGGACCAACTCCAGTTGTTCTTTCTATTGCCTTGCCCAGGGGCACAGACAGGAGTATTAACCCTAACATGCATGTCTTTTTGATGGTGGGAGGAAACTGGAGCACCCGGAGGAAACCGACACAGACACGGTGAGAACATGCAAACTTCACACAGAGAGCTTCACAGAGAGAGGAGCTGGGATGGCCTGGGGTTCGAACCCAGGACCTTCTTGCTGTGAGGCAGTGGTGCTAACCACTGGGCCACCATGCTGCCATAAGCTCAGGATCTGTATGATAGTGGTATGGATGTGTGCAGTAGCAGTAGGCCTAGTGTTTTAAAAGACCCTGTAATATAAAATTTACAGGTCTGATCAGTCATTGTGTTTACCTGGAGCACTACATCCTACCAAAATGTCTTTGAGTAAGACACTAAACCCTTTACTCATTGACCATTAGTCATACTGGATGAGAGCTTCACCCTATGCGCCAAGAAATTGTGATGACATTGTAGGACGTGCTATGAGTTGACAATGTAAGCTGACCTAAGTATAGGCAAGACTTTCATCAGTTATTAGCTAATTCTCCCACTGTAAGTGTCACTCAAACTGGTCGAGAAGTGCTTAAATTCAAAGGCAGGCAGTACGTGGTGAGAAAATACAGTGCTTAGCATCCTAAAAACCTTCCCAAGCAGTCAGGCTGGACCTCAAAGGAGAACACTACAAATTACAAGGTCGTGGCCCTAGATGATTCAATAAAGCTCACAACTCCTTGATTGGTAATTTGAGTCACCCATGCTCTTGAAAGAGACTGATGGCATCAAAGGCAAACTAAAAATGCCAGTGGGTAACTGAGGTAATCTCATTTGCGTGATAACAGCCAATCAAGTTGATGTTTTCAACAATGACTGGATTGCCTTTGAAACTGTTATCGCGGAATGACAGCGATTCTCTTGTCATGTAGTTGGGCAGATAAATGTAAGTCTATTGTGGGCTTCAGATGAAAGGACATTTGCTGATTGGTTGGTTTTGTTGTCAATGTATCAAAAACTCACTTAATGAGATCACCGATGGATCTAATGTATATCAGAGCATCAGGATTATCCAAATATGGTTAACAGTGGGTTTAACTCCTGAATGGCTA
Source organism: Lampris incognitus (assembly GCF_029633865.1). Taxonomy (NCBI): domain Eukaryota; kingdom Metazoa; phylum Chordata; class Actinopteri; order Lampriformes; family Lampridae; genus Lampris; species Lampris incognitus. Next base: position 90,431,714 of record NC_079213.1, on the reverse strand, counting down.
CCACTATATTTGAGAACTACTAATCATAAACAAATGTTTGCACAGTTATGCAACACTAAACTAACCATATGACTTATTTCATCCACCTCTGTCCCAATATCGCTAGGTGAATGTGACAGAGTCCTTTTTTCGTATAGTTCGATGTCCACTATCTGTTCCCTTCAATGTGAAGTGCTGGGTGCAAGGAACACATGCAAGTGTTCTTGCACTGGTGGTTTTTTTTGGGTATGATTCTGCATCAGTCTCACAGAGAACAATTCAAACTTGTATTGTACTTGGGGTTTATAGTCATACTGCTTGTGATTATTTAAAACAGATTGTAGGAAGTTCAATGGTGTTGTGAAGGGAATTTGCAAGCAAAGAAAGAAACTGAATGCTGGGTATCCGGGTAGCGTAGCGGTCTATTCCGTTGTCTACCAACACAAGGATCGCCGGTTTGAATTCCCATGTTAGTTCCGGCTTGGTCGGGTATCTCTATAGACACAATTGGCTGTGTCTGCGGGTGGGACGCCAGATGTCGGTATGTGTCCTGGTCGCTGCACTAGCGCATCCTCTGGTCGGTCGGGGTGTCTGTTCTGGGGGGGACTGGGGGGAATAGCGTGATCCTCCCACTCGCTATGTCCCCCTGGCGAAACTCCTGTCAGGTGAAAAGAAGTGGCTGACGACTCCACATATATTGGAGGAGGTAGTCTGCAGCCCTCCCCAGATTGGCAGAGGGGGTAGAGCAGCAACCGGGACGACTCGGAAGAGTGGGGTAATTTGGCGGATACAATTGGGGAGAAAAAAAAAAGAAATTGAATGCTGACTTTGGCTTCACCTCTCTATGCAGATCAAATGGCTGAAAGGCTGCCCTCCCAATATGAGCAATGCTGCTAACTGAGGTGGGCATTTATGTTCTTCTCTCCTTAAGATCCTACAAAACTTCAATCTCAAAAATAAAAATGTGCAGCAAACAACTAAATTTTGGTTCTACGGGGCACAGATTTAAAAAGTACCCTCACAACAATGGCATAAGAATGGCAATCATGGTGCAAACCCTAACATGAATACATAAGAGTTCTTTCTTGTCTTCTATCCTGTTAATTTTTATCTTCTGCCGTCTCTGCAGAGCTCGTTTCAAATTTGTGACTTGAAGATTTGTAATATTCAAAAGTTTTTCCATTTCACTGTTAATATTTCAGCTGAAAATTAACAACCAAACTTCAGCACTGATGGTAAGAACACAGTTGGCATACATTCATATCCTTAAGTGGTAAAGTGGCAAAGCTCAGCGTGTCTACCTTATAGAGAGTATGCTCAATTCAAGTGTTCAGCTTTCTAAATAATTTTAACGAGTTATCCAGAGTGGCTTACAATGAGTAAACAAGTAGAAGGACCCTTTGACAGGTTCCATGACTGTTGATGGAAACACTGGCTGTTGCAGGCATCATCAGCTTTGTGACCTTCCAAATACAGTACTGTGACTCTGCTGACTCCAGTTTGAGGCCAGGGCTATAGCTAAAGCTGGATAGCAGCAGGACATGAGGAATGGCGTAGCGTAAGAGCGGTGGTGGGGATGGGGTCAGAGCAGGTTTAGGGAAAACATAAACACCATGGTCCTGAGCATGGGTCAGAGAGAGTCTAACAAGGAGACCAAACAGATCTGTGGTGGTCACCAATCAAACCCCTGGGGAGCACTTGCTCCTAGTCCTCTTTACAGATGAGCCACAGAAGCATGCAAACATGTGCACACACACACACACACACACACACACACACACACACACACACACACACACACACACACACACACACACACACACACACACACACACACACACACACACCCATACCCATCCATACTTCAATCATCTGCCACTCTCCCTTTCCCATCAAAGAACATCCTCTCAGGCCAGACATGTCCAATTGAGCCGCGGCTCAGCTTTAGCAACTTAAAAGGATTATTCCTCCTCTGTCTGTCCTCTCTGTCCCGAAGCTGCCTTTCTCTCTGTGAGGACCACAAGAGTACAGTGCAGCGGCTTAAAATAAAAACACGGCAGCCTCAGTCAGCACTACAGTGTATGGACGAGCAAAGCACATTTGTCTGGGGAGGGTAGGTGTCTCTCTGTGCAGAGGGATGCAGGCTGTCTGGAGGGGCTTGTCTCCGTGACAGCAGAGAGTTTACACATTGGTGACACTGCCAAGGGTGAAGCGAGAGAGATGGAGGAAAATGGAGAGAGGCAGAGGAAGGATGGAATGGGAGATACAGGGCAAACAGTATTCACAACAAGTGATGTTGTAATTTAGTTTTTTTTTTAATTAAGCACTTTGAGTTTAACATTAGTTGGATGCATCTTTATCTGCTGATTTCATTTTAACTCAAAAAAATGTTCTGATATTTCTTTCTTTTTTTGGTGGGGGGGCAGGGGTGGAGACAGGAGGGGGGCATCGAAGCTTAGATTTTTTTTCATTTTGAACAAAATGGGTTTTGAAAATTGTTTTTGTCTGCCAAGATCAGAGATTTATGGGTCAGGGACTCACAAATCACAAGGATATAACATTTTAGGAAAACGTCTAGTTCATCTCTATCCAGATGGAAAGTGCATCATTTTATCAGAAAAGAAAAATAAATCAATATCTATCTATCTATCTATCTATCTATCTATCTATCTATCTATCTATCTATCTATCTATCTATCTATCTATCTATCTATCTATCTATCTATCTATCTATCTATCTATCTATCTATCTATCTATCATGTATGTATGTATGTATGTGTGTGTGCGATATACATATATATATAAGAGGAAGGCCAAAGAGGAGGTTTATGGATGTGGTGAGGGAAGACATGCAGGTGGCTGGTGTGACAGAGGGAGACGCAGAAGACAGGAAGAAACTGAAACGGATGATCCGCTGTGGCAACCCCTAATGGAAGCAGCCGAAAGTAGTAGTAGTAGTAGATATATATACATAAATCTCCCTCTCACCCTTGTTTGGGTGGTGTGTGTCTTCCTCAAGCTCGGGTTCTCTACTAGAGGCCTGGGAATTTGAGGATTCTGCACAGTATCTTAGCTGTTCCTAGGACCGCACTCTTCTGGACAGATACCTAAGATGTTGTTCCTGGAATCTGCTGGAGCAACTCTCCCAGTTTGGGGGTTATAACTCCTAGTGCTCCTATTACCATTGGGACTACTGTGGATTTCATCTTCCACATACAATCTAGTTCTTCCCTCAGCTCTTGGTATTTCTCTAGCTTCTCATGCTCTTTCTTCCTGATATTGCCATCGCTTGGGATTGCTACATTCATCACTTCTGCTGTCTTCTGTTCCTTGTCAACCACCACAATGTCTGGTTGGTTAGCCAGCACCTGCTGGCTAACCAAGTCAGTCTGGAACTTGAAGTTCCACAGGATCTTAGCTCTGCCATTCTCAACCACCTTTGGCGGTGTCTCCCATTCGGACCTGGGGACTTCCAGTCTGTATTCAGTACAGGTATTCCTGTACACTATCCCAGCTACTTTATTATGCCTTTCAGTGTACACTTTCCCAGCTAGCATTTTACACCCTGCTACTAAGTGTTGGACTGTCTCAGGGGCATCTTTGCAAAGCCTGCATCTTGGGGCTTGTCTGGTGTGGTAGACCACTGCCTAAATTGATCTGGTCCTGAGTGCCTGTTTTTGTGCTGCTATGATCACAGCCTCTGCGCTGTCTTCCAGTCCAGCCTTTTCTAGCCACTGGTGGGATTTCTCGAGATCAGCCATGTCTTCTATCTGTCGATGGTACATCCCATGGAGGGGCTTGATCTTCCATGATACCTCCTCTTATTCCTCCGTACTCTGTCTTCTGTTGCTTGAGGTACTCACTCAGCAGTTCATCCTGGGGGGCCCTCTTTCTGATGTACTCATGTTTCTGATGTTCCTTCACAAGACCTCTGAAGGTGTTCTCTGGTATCTGGCATCAAGACGTTAGCAGTAGATCCTTTAAGTCCTGTAAGTTGTGAGGTGGTGCCTCCATGGATCGGACTTTTTTTTCCAGCACATCGCAGAGATGCTTGATCAGATTGAGATCTGGGGAATTTGGAGGCCAAGGCAACACCTTGAACTCTTTGTCATGTTCCTAAAACCATTCCTGAACAATTTTTGCAGAGCGGCAGGGTGCATTAACCTGCTGAAAGAGGCCACTATAATCAGGGAATACCGTTGCCATGAAGGGGTCATCATGGTCACTCTGACTGGTCTGCGGCTATGCAGCCCCATACACAGCAAGCTGCAATGCACTGCGTTTGCTGACACCTGTCTTATCATAGCCAGCATTAACTTATTCAGCAATTTGAGCTACAGTAACTCTTCTGTGGGATCGGACCAGACGGGCTAGCCTTCACTCCCCATGTGCATAAATGAGCCTTGGGAGACAATGACCCTGTTGCTGGTTCACCGGTTGTCCTTCCTTGGATCACTTTTGGTAGGTACCGACTACTGAATACTGGGAACACCCCAAAAGACCTGCCGTTTTGGAGATGTTTTGACCCAGTCATCTAAGCATCACAATTTGGCCCTTATCAAAGTCACTCAGATCCTTACGCTTGCCCAATTTTTTTCCTGTTTTCAACACAACAACTTCAAGAACTGACTGTTCACTTGCTGCCTAATACGTATATCCCACCCCTTGACAGGTGCCATTGTAATGAAATAATCAATCTGCCAGTGAATTAAAAACTTCCTGACAGACAGGAGGTAGCTGGTGAGGCTGGGGAAAATCACATCCAGCACCCAGACAATCAGCACTGGCACCCCCCAGGGATGTGTGCTCTCCGCTCTACTCTTCTCCCTCTACACAAATGACTGCATCTCAGGTGACCCATCTATTAAACTCCTGAAGTTTGCGGATGACACAACCATCATTGGTTGTGTCATCCAGTGATGGTTGATTTTTGTGTCATTCAATGATTTTCTCTGCAGACTTAATGAACAGTTAAGTCTGCAGAGAAAATCACTGGCGCCAACCTGCCCTCCATTCAGGTCTTATACACCTCCAGAGTCAGGAAACTGGCAGGCAACATCCCTGCAGACCCATCACACCCTGGTCACAACCTGTTCCAACTCCTCCCCTCTGGTAGGCACTACAGAACACTACACCTGTAAACAACCAGATATAAAAGCAGTTTCTTTCTGAGGGCTGTCATTCAAATGAATGCTTAACACTATCAATAAATCCAACCATTTTGTATATACTGTACTGTACATTGTATGTATACTTGTACACTCTGTCATGTCCATCTACCTCAAGCATGTATGCAAGTAACCTGCTTATATCTATTTCAGCAACTCTGATATATTCTCTGCACCACTGCACTTTATCACCTCCTATTTCACCTGTTTAAGTCAATCCTTGTGTATATATCTGAATATTGTTGTGTTGTAGTGTTGTTATTCTATGTTAAGTACACTGAGAGAGCCACGAAACAAGAGTCAAATTCCATGTATGTGCAAACCTACATGGCCAATAAATATGATTCTGATTCTGATAGTTGGAGAGCGGAATCAGTTGAGATAATGAGTCAAGTTAAGATTATTGTGTTCCTTAATGCTATTAACAACTTGTACAACTCACGGTTTATTGAACCTATGAGGAGATGGGTTATTGCTGTTGTGCAGAGCATTTAAGTTTTAGCAATGCAGCATGATAGTACCACGTCAGTAAAGCTTCTCTAATCACAAACTAGGGAGAACATAAGAGAAAGGAGAGAGAGCGCAAGAGAGAGAGCGAGATAGATAGCGAGAGAGAGAGAGAGAGAGAGAGAGAGAGAGAGAGAGAGAGAGAGAGAGAGAGAGAGAGAGAGAGAGAGAGAGAGAGAGCAAGAGAGAGAGCGAGGGAGGGAGGGAGGGGTGAAACACAGAGAGAGAAACAGGAGCAAACACTATATTCTATGAAAGAAAAAAACAATGCGTTGAATATGCCGTTCTGCCAATAAGACAGGCAGGGTCTGCACAGATGTTATGCAACAGACCCTGACTGAGTTAGTGTGCTCAATGTTACGTGCAAAGAACAAACGCAAGACAAAGTGGAGCAAGCATGATATGTTGTTGACTGTGAAACTACAGTTTATGCACCACTTCAATAAAAGTGTATCTGTGTAACAGCCACCTTGATGAACGAAACGAAATGATAACATATGTCATGTCATATATGTATTGTTGCCATGTCATTTATGTATTGTTAATTAGATTAACAATGATGCGACACAATAACTCAGAAGGATAGCACGTTGATTCAGCTTGACCGTATTTTTACTGAATGCCTTCTATGGTGTTACATGTCATTCAACAGGTACTGATATTGAGAAAGACTGATTGGTATCATTTCAGCAAATGCAGGCGGTCCTTTGGAAATACTGTTAATCAAATATTCATGTCAATAAAGCATTTGAACTGAAGTGAAGGAAAATGGGAAAAGGAGACAGAACAAGAGGAAGAAAGAAAAAAATATAAGAACATGATCACACAAGTTCATGTATCTGCCCGCCCACACACACAAACACACACACACACACGTGCATCGTGGGAGAGCCTGAGAAGTGAGGATGATGTCACTGAGAAGCCGGGCTCGCTGGCCGGGGGGCCAAACAAGCAGATGCCAAGCGCACACATCATGAGCAGGCACATCTCCATGTGAGTCCAGCATAAAGTCTGGGACAGGGTGATGACACAGGGAATGGAAAAAAATGTGCATCTTCACATACCAATTTGTCTGATGTTCAGTCGTACAATCGTGTTGCTTTTTGAATAAGAAGATGTAGTATGACTTGTCTCAGGTGTAATTTCACTTATTCTGTGAATTTCCTTGAAATAAGTCACACTCTTGAAAAGAGGGAGGATCCCTCTGTTGGTTTTACGACAATGACATTTGATCCACACAAACTTTTCAACAAAGCTGATTTGAGTTGGAAAACAGTGAAGTTATCTCTTCAGATAACTTGTTTTTAGAAAAAGAAACAACACCATTTTAAAGCTCAATACTAGACTGAATAAAATGTTTAGATATTTCTTTTTTTGCAGTGACGCCTCTTCTCGGGAGCTGTCTGTTCCAAAGTTAGCCCAGGAGCAGATGATATGTTTCAATGTAATGACCAACTGCCTGCATTCAGAGCTAGTTACATCAATTTGTACACGTAACAATTAATACCAATGAGAGATGTTGATCATCGTTTTAGGAGAGTCAGACTTTTCCGGCAGCCATACCAACATGTGCCCTGGCTCTGCCAAATGACGGAAGCTAAGCAGGTATAGGCTTGGCTAGTACTTGGATGGGAGACCTCCTGAGAAAACGAGTCGTTGCCGTAAGTGGTGTTGGAGGGCCAGTAGGGGGCAGTCTTCCCTCCAGTCCTAATAAAAACAACTATCAAAAATCCCAATGCCCCAGCGCAGTGATGGGGCATTGGTGCTGTAGGAGATGCCATCCTTCAGATGAGACGTTAAACCAAGGTCCTGACTCACTGTGGTCATTAAAGAGCCCATGGCACTTATCACAAAGAGTAGGGGGTTTCCCGGTGTCCTGGCAAAATTCCCAACCTGGCTTTCTCTATCTGGCCACCTAATCATCACCCCATGTAACTGGTTCAATGATTCCTCCCTCTCCATGTCAAGCTGATGTGTGGTGAGCGTTCTGGTGCAAAACGGCTGCCGTGCATCGCCCAGGTGGGTGCTACACATTGGTGGGGGTTGAGGTGAGTTACCCCCTTCAATGTGAGGCACTTTGGGTGTCAAGAAAATCGCTATATAAATGTAATGATTGTTATTATTATTCAACAGAAGAGGTGGGGAGGAATGAGAAAAACTGTTAGCGGGTTTCACTTTAATACAGTAGAGTTTGCTCTTGCTCTACACCATTCATTTCTATACTCTTCTGTGAACCAAACATCTTCATTCTGTTTCTTTTCTTAGTGTGGGAAGATGTTAGCTGTGTTGCCCTTTCAAGAGTCAGCTGGTAATGTGGTTAACAGGCAGTAGAGTAGTAATTGGAATGTCATGGGGAGGAAAAAAAGGAGTAATCCAATTGAGTTTTAATGTTCTTTCCGAACAATCACAGGCATGATTATGGACATTTTACTGATCCTATGGCGATGCTAAACAGTCATCTCTTTCTGACGCTAACTGGCACACTATGGCTATCTCCATCCATACTGCTGTCACTGTAGTATGAGTATGTGTGTGTACTGTATGTGTGTGGGTGGGATAGTTGAGGCATGCAGTGCTGCGTCTGCACACTGACTGGTCACATCAGCATCAAACACTACAGAAGGCTGCACAGCTCTGGGACTTGGACAGGACACACAGACACACACACAGACAGACAGACAGACAGACAGACAGACACACACACAGACAGACAGACAGACAGACAGACAGACAGACACACACACACACACACACACACACACACACACACTGTATGTTTGTGCAAGGATGTGCAAGAATGCTCTCCTGACAGATGCATTTATGCACATTGACCCAGAAAAGACCCCAGCAGTTTCACGTGTCCACACGTGCATGTGCACGCACACACACAATACAGATAATATCAAAACATGCAATGCACCACAACTCAATCACAGCTCTGCAGGCTTGAACACAAGGAACGCCACAGGAGGATGGCAACACTTTTCCCACGGGGCAGCTAACTGAGTGTTAACTTCTCTACAGAGAGCAACCTGAGAGAAAGTGCTGCATCATGATGTGTTGGATGACATAACCTGTGACTTCCTGCAGATCCACAGGAGTTGGAAGGCACTTCTTACAGACGGGGTGGAAAGCTGCTGGTTCATGTGTTATCTTGGGTTTTCAAGGTTTAACGGTGAGTGAGGTTAGAAGAGAAATGTAAAAGCAGAGATGAAGGGGAGGGGAGAGGAGAGAAGTGGAAAAAAAATCTTTAAAAGGAGAATAGTTAAGAGAAGAGGAGATGAGATGAGGGAACAGAAGAGAAGAGAAGGGGAGTCCAGGTAGCGTAGCAGTCTATTCCATTGCCTACCAACATGGGGCTCACCCCTTCGAATCCCTGTGTTACCTCCGGCTTAGTCGGGCATCCCTGCAGATGCAATTGACCATGTCTGTGGGTGGGAAGCTGGATGTGAGTATGTGTCTTGGTCGTTGCACTAGTGCCTTCTCTGATCGGTTTGGGCGCCTGTTCGGGGGGGAGGGGGAACTGGGGGGAATAGTGTGATCCTCCCACGCGCTATGTCTCCTTGGTGAAACTCCTCACTGTCAGGTGAAAAGAAGCGGCTGGAAACTCCACATGTATCGGAGGAGGCATGTGGTAGTCTGCAGCCCTTCCTGGATCAGCAGAGGGATGGAGCAGCGACCGGGATGGCTCAGAGAGTGGTGTAATTGAGCCAAGTTCAATTGGGGAGAAAAATCCATAAAAAAAGAAGAGGAGAAGAGACAAGAAGAATTAGTTGTAGAAAAGTGAGAGGAGAAGAAAGTTAAAAAAAAAGATATTGAAGAAGAGGAGAGAAGAGAAGGTCAGGGAGGATGTTGAGAGGAGAGTCAAACCAGGTTCAAATGAAGGGCAATGCTCTGATATGGAGAAAGAGTAAAAAATGAATGAGGATAAGAGTGGGGAAAATGCTGCTCTTTTTTTCTTTTTCATATTTGAATAGCAATTACCTGATTATCAATTATTTGTTTTTATGGTCATATATTTTAAGCTGTTGCTATGTAGAGAATGACAACTCTGCTGGGTCATTTCAATAACGCATCACTCCATTTGAGAGAGCGAGCACCTTTTACATTTTGCAGGTGTGTGGGCTTTAGCGCTGAACAGCAGTATGGGTTTGACGGGGAGGAGGGGAGTGCCACAGAAGGGAGTGACATCATAAACCTCATCCCGGTTCTGCTTTGTCAGGGTGGTAGATGGTGTTGCAATGCCGACTCTGCGTCTCGCCACCACATTACAAACACTGCAGTCTGTCTGGGAGTCCTAAGGAAGCAGCCAAGACAGATGCAACTTTCTCAAAACCAAAATGCACACACACACACACACACACACACACACACACACACACACACACACACACACACACACACACACACACCAGGTGATTGCAATCAAGTGGATATTACTGATTTTGCCCATTAAACCAAACAACAAGTCATTAATGGACCTGTGCAGGGTATAACTCCTCTGGTCACAGACCAACAGTCACAACACATAAATGGACAGTGGGCACATATATATGCACATCCACATGCAAACGGGTAAACATAACCAATAACACAAACACAGTGCAACCCACTCAAACACAACTCCAGACACACACTATTTCACATTTGCCAGTTCAACACACATCCAGACATGGGCCTTACTGCCCCTTCATACGGTGTGAGAAAGAAGGCCTGATGTTCGTGGTAGTTTGTACAGTAGATTAGGACTCCAGGCAGGATAATCTCTTTGGTCCCTGAACATGGGTAACCCCACATAGGACGACTACAGCTCTAATTAGACCGGAGAGGACTTATCTGCTGTTAACACGGTTGTGAAGTGAACAGTGTGTGTGAACTTGTAAAATCAGTGCGGCCCATATGGCATGTTGGATAAAAACAAACATGACTTAAAGTGGTTATTCTTAATTTCTCCCGTGTGGTGGATTTGACGACATCTGGTGGTCACAAAAGTTCATTCGTTCAAACGTGACCCTGATCACGCAGAAAGCGTTCATGTGCAGGTCACAATATTTGGTATAACACTGGCATGGTTTAATTGGCTGTGCACTATAGCAGTAGGAGCACACTGAGAAGATAATCCAGAGGTAGCGAGCGTGCATATTTTGGAGAAAGAAGAGTGATCAGTAATGTCATTTGACACGGAAATACCAAGCAACATATCAACCTATATCAAACATCTAATTTAACCTACTTAAATGTTGGACGACTTTTCGATTTGCTGGGTAACTTTTAGGGCCTGTGCAAGTTTAAAAGCATATTCCTTTCATTCTTGTTCTTCTCCTTTTGTGGCTGACTTGATGCATTTCCTTCACAATTATACTTGAATGCTTGGCAGGAATGGAGGACCCTGCTGGAACCATTGAAAATGCCATATAGAGGAGCAATTGCATGATGTCAATAATACACTGCTCAAAAAAATAAAGGGAACACATAAGCAATGCAATGTAGCTCCAAGTCAATCACACTTTTGAGATATCAACCTGTCCAGTTAGGAAGCAACACTGATTTGTGAATCAATTTCACCTGTTGGTAAATTGTCTAATTTCCACCAGGTGGAAATTAGACAATTTGCAAGACAACCCCTATAACAGGAATGGATTTGCAGGTGGTGGCCACAGACCATTTGCCTGTCCCCATCTTTTCTGGCCGATCTTTGGTTAGTTTTTAATTTTGCTAGTGCCCTCACCAGTAGAGGTGGCATGAGGCGGTATCTGCAACCTACAGAAGTTGCTCAGGTAGTGCAGCTCATCCAGGATGGCACATCAATGCGTGCTGTGGCAAGAAGATTTGATGTGTCTCCCAGCACAGTGTCCAGAGCATGGAGGAGGTACCAGGAGACAGGCCAGTACACCAGGAGACGTGGAGGGGGCCGCAGGAGGACAACAACCCCGCAGCAGGACCGCTATCTGGTCCTTTGTGCAAGGAGGAACAGGAGGAGCACTGCCGGACCCCTACAAAACGACCTTCAACAGGCCACTAATGTGCAGGTTTCTGCTCAAACAGTGAGAAACAGAATGCATGAGGATGGTATGAGGGCCTGACGTCCACAATTGGGGCCTGTGCTCACAGCCCAACACCGTGCAGCCCGATTGACCTTTGCCAGAGAACATCTTGGTTGGCAGATTCGCCATTGGCGCCCTGTGCTCTTCACAGATGAGAGCAGGTTCACACTGAACACATGTGACAGACGTGAGAGAGTCTGGAGACGCTGTGGAGAACGTTCTGCTGCCTGCAACATCCTCCAGCATGACCGGTTTGGCGGTAGGTCAGTGATGGTCTGGGGAGGCATATCCTTGGAGGGCCGCACAGACCTCTACGTGCTAGCCAGAGGTACCATGACTGCCATTAGGTACCGGGATGAGATCCTCAGACCCATTGTCAGACCATATGCTGGTGCAGTGGGCCCTGGGTTCCTGCTCATGCATGACAATGCTCGTCCTCATGTGGCCAGAGTGTGTCAGCAGTTCCTGTATGTCGAGGGCATTGATGCTATGGACTGGCCTGCACGTTCCCCAGACCTGAATCCAATCGAGCACCTCTGGGACATCATGTCTCGTACCATCCGCCAACGCGATGTCGCACCACAGACTGTCCAGGTCTGGGAGGAGATCCCTCAGGAGACCATCCGTCGTCTCATCAGGAGCATGCCCAGACGTTGTAGGGAGTGCATACAGGCACGTGGAGGCCACACACACTACTGAGCCTCATTTTGAATCGTCTTGAAGAATTTCCACAGAAGTTGGATCAGCCTATGTTCTCATTTTCCACTTTGATTTTGAGTATGATTCTGAATCCAGACCTTAATGGGCTAATGATTTTGATTTCCATTGATCATGCTTAGGTTATTTTGCTCTAAACACATTCCTCTGTCTAATAAATAAAGATTTTCAGCTGAAATATTTCATTCATCGAGGTCTATATTGTGTTTTTAGGTGGTCCCTTTATTTTTTTGAGCAGTGTACATTGAGTGGCTTTTGCTACAGAAATGCCAGCAGGGAAATGCATCAAATGTGGCATTTGAAAAAAAAAACTTTCCCCCTTTTTCTCCTCAGTTGTATGTGGCCAATTACCTCAGTCTTCCAAGCCGTCCCGGTCGCTGCTCCACCCCTTCTGCTGAGCCGGGGAGGGCTGCAGACTACCACATGCCTCCTCTGATACATGTGGAGTTGCCAGCTGCTTCTTTTCACCTGACAGTGAGGAGTTTCACAAGGGGGACGTAGGGCGTGGGAGGATCACGCTACTCCCCCCAGTTCCCCCTCCCCCTCGAACAGGCACCCCGACCCACCAGAGGAGGTGCTATTGCAGTGACCAGGACACATACCCACATCTGGCTTCCCACCCGCGGACACGGCCAATTGTGTCTGCAGGGACGCCAGACCAAGCCGGGGGTAACACGGGGATTCGAACCAGCCATCCCTGTATTGGTAGGCAATGGAATAGACCGCTATACCACCTGGACGCCAAATGGGGCATTTTTAATGTAAAAAAAAAAAAGATGGATTTAATCTTTAAATCTTAATTTATGCAGAAGACAACGATGCTGACTCTCCATTCATACTTAGAGAATTAAAGGGAGACAACTGAATTGACTTGATTTTCTTTATATATTCAATGTTCAAGCACTAAATGCTTATTTAATGCTGAAATATGTTCACGCAGCAAATCTACTCAAAAGTATGTGATATTTAATGTCTGGACCAAAGCTTAGTGTCAGTCAAGAAAATTGTCCTCAGATCTTTTGAGCGACACAGATGTCCGGGACTTGCATGTCACTGTCAAATATCTGAACATCATATGTCCATATGGCTCTTGAGTCAATTAAATGGAGCCAGGGATTTTATTCAACTCCATTATAACGGTCCATCACATTAGTGACAGAACATGTGCTGAGAGGGCCGGAGAGGAGAGAAGAGAAGAGAAGAGAAGAGAAGAGAAGAGGAGTGGATAAAAAAGAGGAGAGAGAAGAACAAAGGAACAAACAGAAGAAGAAAGGAGTGATGAGGACAAAGCAAGGAGAGGAGAGAGGAGAGACGGGTGGTAAAAAAAAGCAGCACAGAAGGGGGAGAGGAAAGAGCACAGGGCCGAGAGAGAGAGAGAGTGAGAGAGAGAGCAAGAGAGAGAGTGAGAGTGGGCAGAGGAGAATAGCGGAGGGGCTCGGTTGGAGGAAGGTGGAAAGATGGAAGAGAGGAGGTGAAAAGGATGGCGGAGGAGAGGAAATGAGAGGAGAGGAGCAGAGAGGCGTGCAGGGAGGGCAGAGGTGAGTGGATAAAAAGGGAACACACTTGAAAGCACAGGGAGAGGATGAAAGAGGAGTGGGAGGGTGAGATGGAAGAGAAGAAGAGCAGATGATAACAGAAAATAAGAAAGAGTGACATCGAACAAAGGCGGAGGAGAGACACCCACCCGTGGGCTCCCGGCAGGCTCGGTGCTCTGCGTCTCTTTTTTCCTCTGCTCCTGAGCGATCACGTCTTTCAGGTACTCGTTCACCTGAAAGAGAGGGAGGAGCGACCAACGATCAGTGACAAAATCTCATTTTGTATTTGCAGCTTAATTTAACTGCCGTACATATTGAAATATCCACTAAATGCAAAATGAATGCGTCTCCCACTTTTATTAAGTATTTGCTTGATCAAATATGTGATAATTTCTCATTAGTCATGTTTAAAATGGGGCTCCATAATCACATGGAATTTTAAATTGCAATATCATCTTTTACAGATAATAACCTTAGATTATTGGCTTATTGAAACATTGCATTTCATCAACAAATTGATCATTGTAGTTGAAAATTGTGAAGATGTTAACAGAACATGCCGCAAGAGGAGTAAAATAATGTTGCTTCTCAAACCACTCTGAATGAAAATGTGAATATTCTGATAATGATTTTTAACAGAATATCCAAAGTATATCATCAGCCCATCATGAAGCCCTCAGTTAAAGCAGGAATCCTTCATAAAAACAGATACTCTTGGACCGTTCTAAGAGGACCTTTGTAGAGGACTCCCATTGAGTGCCATATGTCTGGCCACAAAGGCTCTACAACACCATAGCTTCTGTAGGCTTGTGTGTGTGTGTGTGTGTGTGTGTGTGTGTGTGTGTGTGTGTGTGTGTGTGTGTGTGTGTGTGTGTGTGTGTGTGTGTGTGTGTGTGGGTGGAGTATTTGGCCCCGCCTCTTCAAACGACATAGCCCATTCTGTTTATATTCCTCTGGCATGAATATTGGGCTGCTGCCAGCTCTAAGCTGAACACACACACACACACACACACACACACACACACACACACACACACACACACACACACACACACACACACACACACACACACACACACACACACACATACACACTTGTACTGTGACTGCCCAGTACAACTGATGATGAAACCAGCTCCTTAGGTTTGACACCACACAGATGCCAAAGATGTGGATAGTGATAGACACATTTATCAGTGTCAAATGACTCGGCCTCATTCTTCTTGTTTTTCAGTCACTTCCAAAGCACTGATGTCATATGTGACACATTTTAACACACAGCGTCCCTTGTATCGATAACAGCCCATTATGATATTTTCAAAGAGCCCTCACAATGGAGCACGTCAGACCGTCCCATCTCCAGTATATAACCCAGTGGACTTTTCTCATGGAGGGAGGTGAATCTTCCTGCGCCGGTCTCATACTACATCTCTATGGCTTGCAACTCTGGGACAGTGTTTCTAACTAATGTTCTGACTAAACTATCAACGGATCTGTTTGATTTGACAGTGCCCAACAATGCCATGGTGCCCACGAGCAAGGTCACTTAACATCCAAATGTGTATGGATTACAAGTCTGCTCTAAGGGTGGGTGTTGGCTAGCTAGCACTACTATATAAATAACATTGTGTAATCTAATGATGGGGAGGTTGTGGCTGTACAAGTCCACATGCTCACACACAAAAACGCTCACGCACACATGCACACACGCGGGCTAAAACACAAGGGACACCACAGAAGGATGGTGGCGCACACACACACACACACACACACACACACACACACACACACACACACACACACACACACACACACACACACACAACACACAACCTGATACCAACCCTGTTAATCCAGGTGGTGACCGCGTCCTCCGTGTCGTACGGGGTCTCAGGGTCGTTGGGGTAGTACTGAAGTAGACATGCCATCACCTTCTCTACGCTCACCGTCTCCACGGTGTACGCCATCATTAGCGTGTCGATCATCGCCAGGTGGGCACTCTGGAAGATGAGACAGGAGAGATAGGGAGGTCAAGGATTGGGTTACTTTGAAGAGAATTTATGTTCAAGGCATTTAGTCAACGCTCTAATCCACAGCAACATCTAGAGCGATCTGTGATCACAGCCATTAGAAGAAATCATTACAAACACCGGAGTGCAAGGGTTTGATATGAGAACTCACTGGAGTTACTGAATATGATTAATTTTTAATCTTCGAATGATGTGGTACTTTCATCTTTTAAAAGAAGTACCCAAAATGCAACAGGAGGTCCCATTATTTTGCTCAAAAAAAAAAGAAGAAAAGAAATGAAGCCCTGGTTTTAGCTGTGTTTTCTGTCACGATCAAACAGGGTGTGTGTGTGTGTGTGTGCAGCTGTGTGTAAAATGGCGAATGTTGCATCAAAGTTCAAAAGGGACAAGACAATTGAGCTGAGGACTGACGAGTCTTCAGAGGTTTTCAAGAAGACATTGACAACCCAGTGTCAAAGAAATCAAAGAAATCATCTCATGAGACTCAAAAACTAACACTGAAACAATCTCACATGCATCTGAAACAAGAGCACTTGTCCTAGTCTGTAGGAAGATAAATTATTGGTTTTTTTTTGTTGTTTTGTTTTTCTATTTACCCCCCCCCCTTTTTCTTCCCAATTGTGTCCGGCCAATTACCCCACTCTTCCGAACCGTCCCCGTCGCTGCTGCACCCCCTCTGCTGATCCGGAGAAGGCTGCAGACATGTGGAGTTGCCAGCCGCTTCTTTTCACCTGACAGTGAGGAGTTTCGCCAGGGGGATGTAGCACGTGGGAGGATCACGCTATTCCCCCCAGTTCCCCCTTCCCCCCGAACAGGCGCTCCGACCAACCAGAGGAGGCACTAGTGCAGCGACCAGGACACGCACATCCAGCTTCTCACATGCAGACACGACCAATTGTGTATGTAGGGACGCCCGACCAAGCCAGAGGTAACATGGGGATTCGAACAGGGATCCCCGTGTTGGCAGGCATCCATCCATCCATTCATCATCCGAACCGCTTATCCTGCTCTCAGGGTCGTGTGGATGCTAGAGCCTATCCCAGCAGTCATTGGCCAGCAGGCGGGGAGACACCCTGGACAGGCCACCAGGCCATCACACAGGGCCCACACACACACACACACACACACACACACACACACACACACACACACACACACACACACACACACACACACACACACACACACACACACACACACACACACATTCATACCTAGGGGCGATTTAGTATGTCCGATTCACCTGATCTACATGTTTTTGGACTGCGGGAGGAAACCGGAGCACCCGGAGGAAACCCACACAGAGGATGACCTGGGGTGACCCTCAAGGTTGGACTACCCTGGGGCTCGAACCGAGGGCCTTCTTGCTGTGAGGCGACTGCGCTAGGCAATGAAAGATATATTATTTTGAGACAACCTGTGTATCATACATGAAGACAATAGTCAATACTCGACTGAATGATGGACGTGTTTATGCAGTACACAAGGAATTGAGAAGAAGAGCCGTGAGGCATGGAAATGCAGGAACTGATGTCTAGGACTGAATGCCCCAACGAAGTCAGACTCCTACTCTACTGTATCTCTGACAGCGCTCCCTCTCCAGCCAGCTGGTCCCTGGTGGCTGTTGCCCTGGAAACAAGCGTGTTCGTCCCCTGGTTACACGACCCAGTTTGCTTGCATCAACTGATAGTTTGCAATAAGACTGAATGAGATGTCTCCGCTGACAGCACAGTCCAATTAACTGGGTTTGTATTCAGTTTTATGCTGCTGCTGATCTCATTGATGAATGAAGCGCTGCAAAGTTCTCTATTTATCTATCTGTACAAAAGGCACATGCATGCACACTCACTCTCAACTGAATGAATCAAGATCAATGGGTGTGCATTTTTGCATCTATGAAGTCACTGAATCACTTAGGTTAAAGTAGTGCTGGGCGACATGGAAAATATTATTATCGCAATAACCATATGGAATTTTACAAAATATTGATGTATAACACATCATTTGCATATGCATTTACGCATATGCAAAAGTACTGCATTTAAGAATCCAACTGAGGTTCATCACATTCAACTGTTTGGTAATGTAAAGTATATTATCGGACTGAAACTGGTTTTCTAATAATAGTACCTCATATATTTCACACCTCATTTATGAAACATTTTAGGCAACTGAGACAAAATAATTGTGCATCATGATAGGCCAATATTCAAACGTTAACCTGATACAGTACCATTGAAAGACGATAAATGATAGTATATTCATTCATCCATCCATTATCCAAACCGCTTATCCTGCTCTCAGGGTTGTGGGGATGCTGGAGCCTATCCCAGCAGTCATTGGGTGGCAGGCGGGGAGACACCCTGGACAGGCTGCCAGTCCATCACAGGGCCGACACACACACACACACACACACACACACACGTTCACACCTAGTGGCAATTTAGTACAGCCGATTCACCTGACCTACATGTCTTTGGACTGTCGGAGGAAACCAGTGCACCCAGAGGAAACCCACACAGACACGGGGAGAACATGCAAACACCACACAGAAGACGACCCGGGATGACTCCCAAGGTTGGACTACCCCGGGGCTCGAACCCATAGTATATTATATAGTATATTGCCCAACCCTAATTAAGTGTATTGGGTTTACAAAAATAGCTAGACGACTCACGCAGAAAACGAAATTCAAATGTCTGTCAAGCGCTCGAGTCTTTTTGGGTTTCCACAGGGTGTGTCACTTTCCATCCTGCAACTAAAGTGGGTCACAGTTTTAACACCGACAACAGTTAAAGCGTATTCATCAGCAGCCAACGTCTCCTGGAAGTATCCTCAAACAAGACACTGAGAAGCTGCAAACGCTGGATTACAACATCAGATAAATGTAAATGTGAAATGACAAACAGACCCAAGGATCACTGGTTTTGCTGTGCCCATAATGACATGTGTACTCAAAGCCTGTGGACACCCTGTAATTTGTGTATTCAAACTCCAGGCTTCCAGCTTAGCTCCCTCTGTGAGTCGTCACTGTTATGTATAACTAACATATGCTTCACCGGCACTCGACTTCCAAATGTTTATAACGCATCTGGCTTACTTTTTCTTGTGCTTCAGCTTTTCCATGAGCTAACCCGCTCAATCAGCCGCTACCTTAAAGTGCCCCCTTGACAACTGATGCTGGTCAAGGCAAAGGAGCCCAACGTGGGGGCGAAATGAAATATCTCACCACTGGGTTTGGTAAAGACAGCGATGTTGTAGATGCGTTTTGGAGTTGCTCTCTCTGTTCTCTTTGCATACATTTATGCTTAATTTGAGCAAATGTTGGTGCTTGTGCAGCCCAGTGGTCCATGCATGCCACTGGCGCAGACTAGAATTAAGGCCTCCGTTCCCCGTGAAGCTCAGTGGAGAGACTATGGTAAAAACAGCAGCAGGGTCGGTGATATTGGAAGAAATGCTGCTGCAGTACTAAAAGTCACAAGGCAGTTTAGTTTAGAGACACAATCAAATGGCTTTATGTTAATGGCCTACGTGAGAGAAGAAAGCTTTGAATTAGATGGATACATGCAGTACATTCATTTCTCTTTTTCTTACCCCCCCCCTTTTTTTCTCCCCAGTTGTACTTGGCCAATTATCCCACTCTCCTGAGCCATCCAGATCGCTGCTCCACCCCCTTTGCCGATCTGAGGAGGGCTGCAGACTACCACACGCCTCCTCCGATACATGTGGAGTCGCCAATCGCTTCTTTTCACCTGACAGTGAGGAGTTTTGCCAGGGAGACGTAGTACATGGGAGGATCACGCTATTCCCCCCAGCCCCCTTGCCCCTGAACAGGCACCCCAGCCAACCAGAGGAGGCGCTAGTGTGACGATCAGAACACATACCCACATCCAGCTTCACACCCGCAGACATGACCAATTGTGTCCGAAGGGACGCCCGACCAAGCAGGGGGTAACACGGTGACTCGAACCGGTGATCCCCGTGTTGGTAGGCAACGGAATAGACTGCTACGTACAGTACATTCATTTCAATGCCAATATTTCATAGCCCGAGGAGTCTAAACCCAGCTATATGCTGTATATCAGGGGTCTCCATCCACATATGCATTCAGGTTCTCTTTGCAGCCACCCACTATACCATCCAATTTCACCAAATATCATACCATCAACTGAGTCGGGGTAGATTTGTTAATCAAATCACCAACAACAAATAACGAATAATCACTTGGGTTGAATATAAACCTGCATACACATGGCTCTGTCAACAGGATGTTGTGTTGCTGTAAAACCCCTTGAGGCAGATTTGTAATTTGTGATATTGGGCTATACAAATAATATTGACTTGACCTGACTTGACTCTGCATGGCATGCGGTTGTTGCCCATCGACATGTACATCTGTACTAGAGCTATCGCTGAGCTCATGTGTGCCCTTAGTGACACCACATTAGCAAACTGCATAATTCCCAATGTCTTCAATCTGACCAACCGGCAGCAAAGCAAGCCTCTCTAATAACATACTGCTGAGGTGGTTCACATTGCTTTTCAATTAGCCTGTCCCAACATTGAGGCAATAATGCATTAGGGCTTGATACAGGCACAACACTACACACACACTCCAAAACGTTGTGATGCATGATGCACAGTGTACGGGCCAGCACACTACAGTGAATTGTGACCCTTCTATCTGTTCTATTGATTTGGTTTCGGTCTGGTCTCTTGAGGCAAAATGACAACACTGAGGACCAATCTTGTTTATTAGAGCACAGACACACAATTGATTATCATTAGATATTACCAGAGGACATCATCTGATAATAATCAAATATATTAAAGATATTAACACATTGCAATTTATTGTGCACAGCAGTGTCAACCTCATTGTCTTTCAGTGCTAAAAAAAAGTGCCAACATTCATAGGTTTAGTGCTGTTAAAATGAAGCTGAACGACTGTCCCTTACAGGAAGCTTCATTTATAGGCCAGAGATTGTGAGCAGCAGCAGGATGTCTCATTCAGGAGGAGATCAGAAACTCTTTTTTTCCCCAATTAAATTTGGACCCCTTGGCAAGCGCGATCAGAAAATGAGTAATACCACCTGACAGAAACAGTACAATTCATACTAGAGGGTGTTAAGAGTCCCTTTGTTATCGCTGAAAGCTGAGGGCGAGGCAGCAAAGCAACCAGTTTGCTGACTTGTACTTCAGATTGTTTACTTACCGCAACAGCAAGAGAATGTGTGAAAATAGACCTTGTATATTGACCTGATCCATCAGAATGAGCTCAGTTATCTCATTCTATCTGAAATGAAGTGGAAAATGTCTCCCCCTTTATAGGTCTTTTCCACTTGAGTGTTGATGAAGAGTAAACACATGTGCCATATGGCAACTAAACTGGTATTGAATGAATATTGTTGCAGTGTGTTGCCTGCAGGCAAAATAGACTGTATGGATCATGCGACAAGAAGTAAATGTCAGATCTAAGCTTAGATGGAGGAACTTTGCAGCTGGATGAATGCAGAGTTGAGTAGGGGAAGGAGGCTAGGATGAAGGAAGAGTAGTAGAAGGAGGAGGATGAAGACACAAGGGTCACTTTTTTTACTTCTTTTTTTTGAGGGGGGGATTTCCCCCAGACCCCCCCCTTTTCTCCCCAATTGTATTTGGCCGATTACCCGGGGTAATCAGCCGGATAACCGGCTGGTAATTTATCCCACTCTTCCAAGCCATCCCGGTCACTGCTCCACCTCCCCTGCTAATCCGGGGAGGGCTGCAGACTACCACATGCCTCCTCCAATACATATGGAGTCGCCAGCCGCTTCTTTTCACCTGACAGTGAGGAGTTTCCCCAGGGGGACGTAGCACGTGGGAGGGTCACACTATTCTCCCCAATTCCCCCTCCCCCCTGAACAGGCGCCCTGACCAACCAGAGGAGGCGCTAGTGCAGCGACCAGAACACATACTAACATCCGGCTTCCTACCCGCAGACATGGTCAAGACATGGTCAATTGTGTCTATAGGGACGCCTGACCACACCGGAGGTAACACGGGGATTTGAACCAGCGATCCCTGTGTTGGTAGGCAACAGAATAAACCACTACGCTACCCAGATGCCCGACATCTTCCTTTAACCTTAATTACTCACTGGAAGGGTTGTTTGACACACATGTTCACATTTTCAGCAATGCTTTCACTGTCACATAGCTAAACATGTCTCCACCTTGTAGATGTTTAGTGCAGCTGATTCTTCTAAGGGTCAAGGGCCTTACTCAAGAGCATCAGGACATTTGTAGGAGGGGGGAGCATGAGCCAGATTTTGCCTTCTGACCTGAGGATTCAAACCAGATGCCAGCAACTTTCCTGCCATATGTTTGTTTCTGTAACTTTTACCACTATCCTCAATGTGCTGGGCTTTAACCACAAGCTGACATGACTACATGGGTACCATCCTTTGACTTCTGATTACAACCCCAGGTTTCTCACCTTAACTGCCTGAGGAATCACATGTTAGGGTGTGTAGAAATGCACAAACATACAAATACATTTGCTTCCTCTCTCGCTTTCTTTTTGTCTCTCTCTCTCTCTCTCTCTCTCTCTCTCTCTCTCTCTCTCTCTACTCATCCACACACACTTGTTTTTTGCTTCCTCATCTAAGATGATTGTGTCTAAAAATCCCTTATTGATTTCTCTGGAGGCAAAAAAAAATGCTCCTCTTGGTCAATATCCTGTTTTTATTGCGCTTTCTACATTGCTGACACACTGTAATTCCACCCCAGGGGAAAAGGCAAGCACTGTTAATCTTCAACACGGTTCC